>NC_067158.1:49358413-49398413 GCF_903995435.1 Acomys russatus
GGCAATGAATAGTTGAAAGAATAAATAGATCATTATACACCCGATGAAGAGCTATTCTTCAGGCACCAAAAGTGTGTAGTGGTTTACTCAATTACATCAGACAAGATATAGACAAAAGCCAGGTCAACCCTTTATCTTCAAAGGCATGTCCTTACTCATCAAGTTACTGCATATAGGTCATGCATTCTAAAGCCTCTATGGGCTCTAGAATAGTGCCCCCCAGGTGGGGATCCTCCATCCAAAACCTGTGAGCACATAGACCACATTTTATATTAAAAACTAATAAGTTATATCTATGTTGACAATTGTCTACATGCCTGTATGTAAAGAGAATTTTTTAAGGGAATTAGGATGTGAATGTGGAAAGCCTGATAAACTTGTATCTGTAGAGTAGATTGTTATGTACAGGACATTGCAGGAACAGTAAACTACTATAACCTTCAGGCTACAAAGAAGCTGGAGACTCAGCAATGGCATTGTGGGTCATGTCCAATGGCAGTTTCTGTCCAAGTTCCTTCTTTGACAACAGAGTCCGTTTTTGTTCATTCTTATATTCCAATTAGCAGATTAGGCTCATTCACAATATAAAGTCCATTTATTTAAATAGTAATTTTTTTTTTTTGTAAAAGAATAGTAAAATGATGTTTAACAAATGCCTAGCCATCATTGCTCACGTAATTAGGTAAAATTAACCTTTTCCAGACCCATGTTCCCAGCGAGAAAATGCGTTATAAGTATAATAAAAGAAATTCCTATGCATCAGAATATTCTCCACAGTTGAGTGGAGAGTGTGATATGACTTTCTCATGTACTATGGTGCCTCACATTTGACCATGTCCCCTGGAGGGGGAGACCTGGTGGCACTCAGAGGAAGGACAGCAGGTAGCCAAGAAGAGACTTGATATCCTATGAGAATATATAGGGGGAGGTAATCCCCCTCAGGAACAGTCATAGGGGAGGGGAATAATGGGAAAATGGGGGAGTGGAGGAATGGGAGGATAGAAGGGATGGGATAAACATTGAGATGTAACAAGAATAAATTAATAAAAAAAAATTCTTACTGGTCATTGAATGTTGGTTGTAGATTTGTGTTTCCCTGATGCAAATATTGTTGAAAGCTACTTCTGGTTCCCCTGTATAAATCATTATGTCTGAGTAATTTTATCCCTGATTGGATATTGCTACTATTAATGCAGTAAAGTCTCTTGGAAAGTGTGAAGTCATAGTTTTCTCTCCAGACTACATCCAGAGAATAATCTGTATTTTTTTTTTCTTGTCCCTCATTTTTTTCTGATACGAGTCAGAAAAGTTTATGGACGGTTCTGTTCAAAAACAAATATGTGAGATGAACCTGGGACTGTGCTTAGAGTTACTCCTCTTTTCTCATTAGATGCAGCCCAACTCTTCCTTCATGATTAGTTCCCTAGTGGATGCTCCTCACCAGGAGCTCATCATCACAGGCTTCAGGAGAAAGCACCCATTCATACAGATGCATGTCTGCATCCTGCATAATGCACTGACCAGGGACTAAATCTATGCCAATTTCCCTTCTCTAACACACCTCATAGGATTCCCTAAATAGGTTTTGTTCATTGTTTTGTAAAATGTAAAAATGGATCATGATATTACAAATTCTCGGAAAACTGACGAAATATAATTCATGGTGTTGGTGCCTGGGTAACAGTAGAAACTGAATTGTGGAGCTTCTAAATCCATTTTAATTTAAATTTACTTTTAAAAATTGATTCACTTTACATCCCAATTGTAGCCGTCTTCCCTTGTCTCCTCCTGGTCTCAGCCTTCATCACCATTCCCCCCATGCCCCTCCCTTAGTCCTCAGAGATAATAAGCCTCTCTCCCCTATCAACTGACTCCAGCCTACCAAGTCTCGTCAGCACTGCTTACATCCTCTTCCTCTAGGACCTGGTAAGGCACTGTGCCAGGAGGAAGTTATGAAAGAGCAAGCAACTTGTAAAGCATCTTTGGAAATCAACCTGGTGCTTTCTCGGAATGGGAACAGATTTACATCCAGAGCTAACTATACCACTCCTGGGCATATACCCAAAAGATGCTTCACCATACAACAAGGGCATTTGCATTTGTTAATAGCGGCACTATTCATGATAGCCAGAAACTAGAAACAACCCAGATGTACCTTAACTGAAGAATGGATGAAGAGTTTAATCTGGTACATTTACACAATCAAATACTCTTTGGCAATCAAAACAATCATGAAATTTGCAGGCAAATAATGGATACAGGAGGAAAAGTTCATCCTGAGTGAAATAACCCAGACCCACAAGGACACACATAGGATAGGCTCACTTATAAGTACATATAAGTCATACAATGCAGGATAACCATATTACAATCCACAGACCTAAAGAAGCTAAGTAACACGGAAGCTCTTAAATTTTAATCAAGAGAATAAAAGTTTATGACTACTATATTTAACACCCTTTTAAGAAGTGACACAACAATAAAAATAAGAGTCTGCTTATTGAAAAAACATTATTGGGTATTTAAAATCTTTCTTTTATTTCAGTCTGGAAATCTTTCAATTCTCTATAATACTTAATATCCATTACCCTGAAATATGGACAGTGAAGAGAATAGTTTCATCAAAATTGGAAGAAGAAAAAAATACTAAAACAAAGTAGATGATTCCAAATGTTAGTATCAAGTCTGAATACAGTGGTATTAGGAGAAGAGTGATAAATACAATGAGAAAATGATGGCTTTAGCATGCAGACATCACCATGTGCTAACATCTGTTGTCTGTGAACACAGAAGCATAGCAATCCTAAAGATCACCAGTGTTTGACAGTTGGAAATATTTGAAAGTTGGTATCTAGTAGGCAGAACTACAATAAATTATTTTTTTTCCTGGTAATTTTTGAATTTAAAGTTTATTTTTATGTAAGTCAGTAAATGCATAGCACAGAAGATAATCATTAGCAGTCCTTTCCAGGTAAAAATGCTCATTTCTCACATAATGATTTTGCATTGTTGACAAACTGCTTCACTTATGAGCATCATGTTTATTAGTATTTGGTTGGGAAAAGAAAATGTAGGTTCTGCAAGACAGTTTCATTTGCCATAGTTTCCTTAAGGGCTTGTACTCCCACATCCTCTGAAATACCTAATTAACTTTTATTTAATATAAGTGCATGCAGATAATGAATGGCATGCATTGCCACTCGCTAAAACTCAAATATCTTCAATTAAATAAACATTTGATAAAATGTTAAGAACTTTTTGAAGCTATTTTATATAAGTACTTAAAAAGCAAGATTCTTAAAAGCTAGTTTTTAAAAAGAGTCTTAATGATATTAACCAACTGGTATTTTCCAAGCGTCTTTGATGTTCCAAGCTATGTTGTTCAGGTAGGTAAACAATCCATTATGTCTAGAGTTACCAGAGGTCAAATCCATTTTCTGACTCCTCTGATTGTTTTCTCTTAGTCATAGTAGTTATCTGAGCACAAGAAGATAACAGGTTATGTATGTAATAAATGAGTTAAAAACTCGACTGTGCATATCTTCCTTTGTAAGAGCAGATTCAAAAGCAAAGCGAGGTCACAAGAAAGACAAGGCAAACAAATAAACAAATGAAAATCTCGTCCTCATTTCCCAGATATAGGAAATTTAAATTTCTTCAGTTCTCACTGGCTCAGTTTGCTAACAGTAAAATTATGGTTATAACAGAACTCTGCCATTGTTTTTGTAGTTAACGACTTACTGTGCCATAAGAGTGGCAAAGATTAAGTGGCTTAACAACAAAGACCTGGCTTTGCTAGCTTTCTAGGATCGCCTAGGTGTTGGCAATGGCGGTTCAGGTGAAGCCTCCCTTCCTACCTTCTAAGTGTAACTGCCCAGACTCTTATTTCTGTGCATGTTTCAGTCTTTCTCCCACTTCTCATAAGGGATTCAGACCTACCAGATCAACATCTCAAATTTATGTCCTCATTTGTCTTAATGACCTCCTCAAAGACCCTTTGTTCTCATAAATTCATATTAGGGCTAAGGTTTTAAAATATAATTAGGGGGATGTGTACTGTGTTCATACTTGCTTTGATATATGGACTAATTGGTGATGGGTATTTTTTTAATACATAGTGAAAACTCACAATTTCTAGCTGTTATATTTCATTGTTAGCACCTCTGTACAAGCCATCTTCTGAATTATCTAAAGGTGATACCTGCTAGATGATTCAGGGAGTTGAAGCACTCAAACAATAAATATCTCAGTAGTTGAGCCAAACTTCAGTCTGTTCTCAGGGATAATATTCTCGTACGCTCCCTCTAGTTTTCAGGTTTTTATATCAAATCTCAATCTTTTGAAGAATAAAAAAAATAATACTTTAAAACAAAGTAAATACAAAACAAGTGAAAGTGAGTAAAAAGATGGAAACAGATTTCTGTACACCCAGACACACCCCTTTCTAAAACACAGTACATTCACGAATAGCATACTCACACATATACTTAGATATTTGCCAGGCACTTTAAATAAAAGTCAACTTTGCATTATTGAAAGCTGCAAAGGTTTCACATCTATTATTTTGTGGGGATTTTTTTGATGCACCCAAAAAAGCATTAACATTCTATTCTGGACTGTTAAACAGTTTTCATTGTTCATTAGGAAGAATTATTAGAAAAAAAAGTTCTTTATTTTAAAATGCTCTTATGCAAATGTTGCCTACACAAGTAGGTTTATTAATAAACAATATGTGTTTCATTTTCAGTTGCATTAATATTTTACACCTAAAATTGCAGTCATAGCAAGTTTACTAAAAAACGCTACCTGGTTAGAATTTAAATGAAAGAACAAAGAAAAACATTTAACATATTGGCTTTGGAATCTTCAAAATGAATTATATTTTTAGAATAGATATAGAACTATGGAAAATAAGCTCTGTAATTGGAACAGCATTTCATAATAATGTGCATGTTACTTCAAAACTGACCAAATAATGAGTTTTGTTTACTCATAAAGGGAAAGCAATTTTTATGTCATGTTCATAATGTTAAATCACATATTTAAGCAAAATTTGAGATAGGATTTTAAATGATATTAATAATATATTATCAATATTTAAAAGGAACCACTTGAGTTTTAACATCTGACTCTGCTTGAATATTCAAAATAACTACTGCTGGAAGTTATATCCAGTTTAGAAATGCAATCTATTAGAAAGTTCATAATGTATGTTGTAGCCCTTCCAAAGCCCAATAAGTTCTTTTCTTGTTTTGGTTTATTATAATTTATACAGGCTACATCCCGATTGCTATCTTCTCACTTGTATCTTCATGTTCCCATCCTCCCTCACTCTTCCTCTCTATTCCCCTTCCCTAGACCTCTGACAGAAGAGGACCTCCTCCCCACCATATGACCCCAGACTATTAGATCTCATGCAGATTGCCTGCATCCATTTCCTCTGTGTGTCTCAGAACCTCCCCACCAAGGGGAAGTGGTCAAATTGGGAGGGAGTCCTGCACAAACTGCTGTATCAACTAAGGACAATGCATACGGTAAACCTAGACCCCCTGTTCAGATCTAGCCAATGGGCAGCTCATTCTCCACAGCTGTGGTGAGAGTGGAGACTGCCTCTCCCTTGAACTCTAATGCTTAATAAGTTCTTAACTTGATTGTTTCCATATGACACAGGAAAGTAAAATAGCCATTTGAATTTTCTAGCTATATATTGGGTTATTTTTATCATTTCCTTTCTACTTAAGCTATTTACCTCATCCTGTCTAGGAATCACAACCATCCTTACTGCATATAAGGAGTCATAGAGGAATCAAACACAAACTAGTAGAAATCCAAAGTAGAACAATGAGCAATGCTTTAAATGCCAGGGGTTTTTGCTTTTTCCAGTTGCCGAAAATTAGCACTAGGTTTCTCTTCCATGGACCTTTCCCCCTTTATGTTCTCCTCTTCCACTTCCTTGATTTACTTCTCAGTCACAGGTCTTATTTAGCATTTGCCTCCTGTGAAGAGACACCATCACCAAGGCAACTTATAGAAGACAGCATTTGATTGGTAACTTGCTTATAGTGTCAGAGGATTAGTCCATTATCATTATGATGGGAACACAGTGATATTCAGGCATGAATAGTGCTGGAGAAATACTGGGAGCTCAACATGCTGATCTGCAGGCACTGGCCTGACATAAAGAGGTAATACCTGGTGTGAACTTTTGGGAATTGAGAGTCCACCACAGAGACACGCCTCCTCCAATGATGTCACATCGCCTATCTTTCCCACCAGTCTATTAGCTGGGAACCAAGCACCGAAATTTAGGAGCCTAAGACGATCATTTTCATTCAAGCCATCTTGCCCCATGAAATGTTGTGGGTCTTGCTATTAGTTCACTTATGCAGGAAGAGCTCCCCACAGTTTTAGGAGACAAATTAAATTCATCAATACTCTCTCTTCCTCTTTAACAAGAACCAGGTAACAAAGCTCCATGGGCTACCAAATGCCAGTTTTCCAAGATCCATTTATATTTCTACTTTACAGCTCACACGCTAGTTAAGTATCAGAGACTGGGATAGCAAATGGATATAAGGATAATTAAGTCATAATTTTATCATGTTAATATAGTATGGTGATATATGCTTACTACATATTTTTCCAACTGTTAAGCTGACAATACACTTAAGTCGTCAAGTACCAGTATTAATGACAATCTAGAAGTCTTCCCAAAACATGTATTTTAATAAATGGGACCTCATGAAACTGAGAAACATCTGTATGGCAAAGCATACTGTCAATAGGACAAAATGGGAGCCTACTGAATGGAAAGACCTTCACCAACCCTGCATCCAAATGAGGGCTAATATCCAAAATAGATAAACAATTCAAGAAATTAATGGCTAAGATCAAAAATTCAAGCGACACCACATGCTGGCGAGGATGTGGGGAGAGAGGAACACTCCTTCATTGCTGGTGGGAATGCAAACTAGTACAGCCACTTTGGAAATCTATCTGGTGCTATCTCAGAAAAATGGGAATAGGGCTTCCTCAAGACCCAGCTATTCCACTCCTTGGAATATACCCAGAAGATGCTCCAGCACACAACAAGAAAATTTGCTCAACCATGTTCATAGCAGCCTTATTCATAATAGCCAAAACATGGAAACAGCCTAAGTGTCCCTCAGTAGAAGAGTGGATAAAGAAACTGTGGTACATATACACTAGGAATACTACTCAGCTATTAAAAACAAGGAATTCCCGAAATTTGTGGATTAAATGGATTGAGCTAGAAATGATCATAATGAGTGAGTTAACCCAGAAGCAGAAAGAATCAAATGGTATATACTCACTTATATCGCATACTAGCCCAAGGGGCAGTCCCCGAAAGCCTTCATCTACAGGAAACTGGGACAGAGGGGAAAGCATCCTATTGGGACTCTAAATGAGAGACGCATGGGAGAAACAGCAAATAAAAGGATCCAGAGGGTCCTAGAAATCTACAAGTAGAACAATATGATAGGCAGATTTGGGCCCAGGGGTCCCGCTCAAACTAAGGCACCAGCCAAGGACAATACAGGAGGTAAACTTTAAACCCCTTCCCAGATCTAGCCAATGGTCAGAATATTCTCCACAGTTGAGTGGAGAGTGTGATACGACTTTCTCACATACTCTGGTGCCTCACATTTGACCATGTCCCCTGGAGGGGGAGACCTGGTGGCACTCAGAGGAAGGACAGCAAGTAGCCAAGAAGAGACTTGATACCCTATGAGAATATATAGGGGACGTAATCCCCCTCAGGAACAGTCATAGGGGAGGGGAATAATGGGAAAATGGGGGGGGAGGAATGGGAGGATACAAGGGATGGGATATAAACATTGAGATGTAACAAGAATAAATTAATAAAAAAAAAAAAAAAAAAAAAAGAAATTAAATACCAACAAACAAACTAAACCAATTAAAAGGGACACTTCCTCAACTATGTTCTTAGCAGATTTACTTGTAATTGCCAGAAACTGGAAACAACTTAGACATCCGTCAAACAATATATAAAGAAACTGTGGTACATTTATACAATGGAATATTATTCAGCTATTAAAAACAAGTAAATCTAGAAATTTGCAGGAAAATTGTGGAACTAGAAAAGATTATCCTGTGCATTGTAGCCCAGACCCAGAAAGACACAAATGTTATTTACTCACTTATAAGTGGGTATTAGCCATAAATACAGGCTAACCATGCTACAATCCACAAACTGAAAGAAGCCAAGGAGGGCCCAATGG
Organism: Acomys russatus; assembly: GCF_903995435.1. NCBI lineage: Eukaryota > Metazoa > Chordata > Mammalia > Rodentia > Muridae > Acomys > Acomys russatus. The sequence goes on from NC_067158.1 coordinate 49,366,678, forward strand.
GAGGAAGCTTGAGTCTCACTCAGAAGGGAAATAAAATAGACATCTGAAGTAGGTGAACAGAGTGAATTGGGAGGAAGAGAGGATGGGGCAGTAACAGGAGTGGGGATCAGGTGTGGGGAGAGAGCACAGGTGGAGAGAGAGACCAGGAGAGAGAATAGAAATTCATGGAGGTCATTTCTGGGACAGGTGATACTCCTGGAAGTCTATGGGGTTGACCCTATCTAACTGAGACTCCTATCAGCAGAGGTTAAGGAGCCTGATTTTGTCACTTCTTGTAGCCAGATGGGACTTCCAGTGGAGGGTGAGGATGACACCAAATCACCCATAAAACCTTTGACCACAATGTGTCTTGCCTACAAGTGTCTTGATTAAGATGCAGAGATTGAGGGAATGGCAAACGAATAATTTTCACTTGAGACCCACCCCATAGAAGAGAGCCAACACATGACACTGTCAATGATACTATGCTATGCTTGCAGACAGGAGACTAGGATCACTGTCTTCTAAGAAGCTTCATCTAGGAGTTGATGGAAACAGAAGCAGAGACTCACGGCCAAACAATAGATCTAGCTCAGGTGTTTTGTGTAAGAGTGGGAGAAAGGTTTTGAGGAAGCCGGAGTTATGAAGGTCGCTACAAGAAGCCCTACTAACCTGAACCCATGGGGGCACACAGAGACTGAACCACCAACCAAAAAGCGTGAGCAGGCAGAACCTAGACCTCCTATACATATGTAACAGATATGCAGCTTGGTCAACTTGTGGGTCCCCTAATCATGGGAGCAGGGACTCTGACTCTGCTGCTTGCCTTGGATCTCTTTCCCCTAGTAGGGTTGTCCTTTCTGGTCAGTGGGTGAGGATGCATTTAGTCCTGCTGTGACATGATGTGCCTGGATGGGTTGCTACCCACTGGGGCCCTCCCTTTCTCTGAGAAGGGGAGATGGGAAAGGATGGAGGGGTATGTAAGGAAGCTAGGATAGGAAGGAGGGGGTTGGTATCAGGCTGTAAAGAGATTAAATTTAAAAATAATCACCTTGACCTTCATACATTCCAGGCAGTTACCCTGTGCTAGAGAGATTCAAGCCTCTCCACAAGACCTTTTCTCTTTACCTAAACTCTGAATCAATGGGCTGTAGCTTAGTTATCATTTACTTAAAGACCAATATATCCTTATAAGTGAATAAACAACATATTTGTGTTTCTGGCTATGGTTTTCTCACTCAGGAAGATTTTTTCTAGTTTCTTCAACTCACCTGCAAATTTCTTAGTGTAACTTTTTAATAGCTGAGGAATAAGCAATCGTGTAAAGTGTACCATTCTTTAAAAATCCATTCTTCACTTGAGGGATATCTAGGTTTTTTTTCCTGTCTCTGGTTAATATGAATAATGTCACAATGTACATTTTTGAGCAAGTGATCTTATGGTAGGAGGGAACATACTTTGGGTATATGCTTAAAAGTCAGGTGACTTGATTCTGTGGAAACTCCATATAAATTTGAATCGTGATTATGTAAGTTTGCATTCTGACCACCAAGGAAGGAGTGGTCCTCTTGCTCCATATCCTCACCAGCATGAGATGTCACTTGTGTTTATGATCTTAGCCATTCTGAGAGGTATTCTGACTTTGATGTCATTTATCCACTTAGACTTGAACTTATTACAGGGTGATAAGTATGGATCTATTTGAATTCTTCTACATGTAGACATCCAGATTTATCAGGACTATTTGCTCAAGATTTTTTTGAAATAAAGTTCTATTAATTTAAAGCTAGTATTTTTATTGAATGTAACAGAAGTAAATGCTTATATATGTGACCACATTTTATTTGAATAAATATACTTAAATTTTCATTACCTAAATTAATTATTGTGCCATTAACCAGTCTGTTACAATTCTCTGTATTTTTTTGATTATAGGCATCTCAGCACTGGCCTTTGAACATAGCATTTTCTATATGTGCCCTTTGCTTCATGTACTGCTCAGTTTTCTGTCAACTGGACACAAAACAGGGTTATGTGGAAAGAGGGAACAAAACATATTTTTGATTGAGCATTTCTTTAGTTTCCACAGAAAGCTCTCCATGTATCTAACCTTGATTATTTTGTTTGTTTGTTTTATTGCTTTGACTTATTTTGAATATCTTAAAAGGTATTATTCTGTAGTTCTGGATGGCCTGAAACTCACTTCATACACTTCACTGGCCTAGAACACACAAATATCAATCTTCTTCTGCATCCTGAGTGCTGTATGTTCAATGCTGATACTTCCATCTGATCCTACAGCAAACCTTACCAAAAGAAGGAAGAATGTTTGAAGTACTCGTCAACTCAACCTGGACTTTAAGGAAGGTGGAAATCCTTAGAAACATCCCTTACAGAAGCTAGTTTTGTTGTTGTTGTTGTTGTTTCATTAAGCTAATCATACATTCCACAATTTCCAAAATGTAAATTGGAGATCATCAGACTGAAAATTTCTAATGTAATTAGAGTAGCCTGGGAAAAAGTAACCATTTCAGATTAATTTTCAAAATCAGTTCTAGGCAAGGACCCTTTATGAAGACTTACAATGCTGCCTTCTGCACAAGGTGATCTAACTTGCTATTACTGCAGCACATGGCGTGCTAGGGAAGAATCAAAGGAGTATGATGCTTGTGGTATTACAACAGCACATGATGTGCTATTATCTCAGCACATGGTGTTCTAGGGACGGATCAAAGGAGTGCGATGTTGTGCATGAACTCTGCTTCTTCAACTCTATGGAATATATTTGACTTGCAGAATTCATTTAATTTTTTTAATAGAAAATGATTTAATATTCTTAAAATGTTATGTAAGTCATTATCCCTAATGATTTAACCAGCTGCTGTGCTTAACTATATTCCTCTGTATGAAAACTTGATGATTAATGTGACTAATGTAATGGTACAAGTGCCACTTACATACTTTTAAAGTCAAGAAACTATATTCTCCATTCAGGCACAATTATAATTTTCAAACATTAGCTTTCACAGCTCAGTGTTTTCATGTAGCCCTTTTCTTTAGAGATCTCTGATTAACAGCACCATCCTCACAAAGCTTAAACATTAGTTTTATTAGCTGTATTTTTAACAGCACCCAGGAGTGTTGGAAATTATTTTTAAAGTTAAAAATGAGTGTGTTTACACACCTGTTCATTGGAGACCTAATTAGGTAGGTAATTTAGGTAGCAGCAATAGAGTTTTATAAAATAAAGGAAACCAGGCTACTTTAAAATCATTTTCCAAAAGAAATAGCATTGAAATCATGTTTGATTTATGAATAAAGTGCTGCTTGACATGCAGATTTAAATAGAACTTCTGATGTCTTTTTAAAAAGAGTTTGTAAAACTAACTTCAGAGGAAAATTATAATATTACAGTTTATTAGATATTATTATGTATATTTATATTTAATAATCAATTTTCTAATCCTATTACTTTATTAAATTATATAGATGTACAAATCAGTAGATTTCACCGTCATGTTCTATATTTGCACAGATTGTGATATATTAGGTCTACCCTTCCTCCATTTTTTTCTCTCTCCTTTTCTCCAGGGCTTCTTACTCTCCCTAGGGTCCCTCTTCTACTTTCAGTTCATTTTCTTTTGTTTCTGCCTATGAGAGAAAACATATGTCACTTGCCTCTCTGTTCTTGCTGTTTTCTTCAGCATGACTTTGATTCAATCTATTTTCCTGTAAATGATGTGATATAGTTTTTCTTGTTCTTGGTAGTTGAGTAATACCCATTGGACATATAAACCATATTTTCTTTACTTAGTCATCTGTGGACAAATGCTCAATCTGATTGGCTATATCAAATATCAGGAAAAATGTCACAATAAGCATGGGTATGCAGGTATCATTTTGGAAATGACTTTATTTTCTTTAGAGACACTCAGGAGTAGCATAGCAAATAGCTGCTGACTCTTTCAAGGATCCTGCTTAGAGCTTTACATGGTCACTTCCAATTTCTATTCTTACCATAAAGAACACACAAGTCCCTTTGACTCCTACTCTCTGCCCTTTCGGTAATATTGTGTTAGGAGAATTCCATACAGGAATTAGATAGGATCATAGTTGAAGTTTGATTTTTCATTTTCCTTTTTCTTTCTGGTATATGTGTAGCCGTTTATGCTTCTTCTGTTAAGAATAGTGTATTTAAGTTCTCTGTACTTTAAGATAAATTATTTCTCTTTTGTTGTTGTTGTAAATCAGCATTTTTGTGATTATTTATTCTGATTATTAATCAGGCAGATGAACTACCAGTGATAGCATTATTTTAGTCTGCAGGTTGTCTGCCAGAGTTTCCTTAGCTTTGTAGTTTTTGTTTTGAACATTATCTTCCTTCTCCCAGGTCTTGATTTTGTTTCTTGCGGTCCTGGAGTCTTATAATCACTGCCTGAGCTAATAGGTTCAATTTTTTTCTCCTTTATTTTCTTTCAGTGGCAGTCTACATCTTACCTTAAGGTGTTTGATCAATGTTGAGTTACTATATGACAGAATGAGAATGATACACCTTTAATTTCATACACATGTATATTCATGTGGAGAAGCATCATGTATTGAGGAAGCCATCCTTTTCTCTAATATGTGTCTTCCACCTTCACTAAAAAGTAATGGGTTTTGTGGATTTACTTCTTGTTTTTCTTTTCTGATGCATGGTCTGAGTATTAATTTCTATTCTTTAGATAGCCATACTATGGCATTGCATTATGACTTTCCATACTGTAGCTTATGAAGCTATACTCATGATCATGCTATGGACACACGTTCTATGGAGATTCATTCCATGGACATTGACAATATAGTTGTTCATACTATTTATATTCATTTTACAAGTATTCATATCCTACAGGCATAGAGAACGTCCTGAATTATCCTGACCCTTCTGGTTTTCTTTAACGGGTTATGTCAACCAGCTAATTCATATCCATTGTTTAGGTCAGTAGTATCTTTCATTCCATCTCTAAACTTTTATTAAAGCTAACATCCCCAATATACTGTAAAATAGCACTTTGCTCTTACATAAGTATGAGATTAATTAAAGCCTGAAATTTTAGTAATTCATAATAACATGCACACATGTTTCCCAATGAATTTCTCTGGGCGGATTACATGAAGATAAGGACTTTCAAAGGCATGCGAGTCAGTCAAACATAGATCAAAAGATCATCATTTCTACCAAGGCGTGTGAAGAAGGTGTTTTTTTTTTTTGTGGCAGCAAAATGGGGTTATGTGTTTATGCTGCAGGTGAATTGCTTTCCCAAATATTCTCCAAAATTGCACTCCCTGTCATGCCAAAATTACAACAATCTAGAGAGAAAGACAAAATTGGCCCTTTGTTGCTGGCTTCAGGGTGATGAAATACAGGTACAGAAGTTGCTGAATCATATCTTTTGGATGATTGGAAGAATCTAAGGTATGTAAAACCTAGATGCTAGTTCAAGGAATTTCCTCTGCAGGGGATAATTGAGATAAATGAGATAGTCAATATTCCTGATGTCTGTTAAGGATTAAATTCAGTGGCATGTTCAATCATATTTTCCTCATTAATATTGTTTTATGTGAGTAAATATAAAATCCTGAAAAATTGAAACCAATATCTTCTACTTGAAATAAATATGACATAAGTAAATGTATATTTGGAATATTATATAAAATATCTGTTAGTAAGAATCAAACTTAAGGCCAGGGCAACTCTTCTATCATATTTTTCCTCTTGGTCTCTAAGGAGGTGAGCTGGAAAGTTATTTTTGTACTTTAAATTATAGACATGTTTTTTTTTTTTTAAATGGTGTCAGTGGAGGCCATCATCTCATTTTGTTTAGAACACCAAACAGCTATTTAAAGTTAATGAACTTTCTTTATTAGCACATCAAGAACATTTAAAATAGTGATCTTGAGAAAGAGTGTTGTGCACACCTCATCATAAATTTTGGAGTTCCCAATCACCTTGATTAATATTTTCTTTAAGATTTGGAGAATGTTTTCAAATGCACAAGCCTAAGGGTGGCTTTAGGGGAAATTCCTTTCATTATTATGTTTTAGAAGTGAATCGGTAAATATTGCTCAGTATTTTTATTAATGTAAATTATTTTCAGCTATGTATGCTATTCATTGCCTTCTAAAATTATACATATAACATATTTATAATGTATGGTGGATATATGTGACTATAAGAAAACTATAAATCTTATGAGATTTTGTATGCTTACAAACATGCACATATTTGAAGAAAGATATTTAATCATTATTCATAGGTAAATACACAGATTGTCAATATATAGAAGTCTGTTAACCTTTACTTGTATTTATTTTTATGTTTTTACATGGAAGTCTAGTGTATATGTATGCCTGTATGAGAAAGGCAAGGCTAGACGTGTTCAAGGGTGTCTACAGAAGTCAGAAATAGTCAACCCTCTGAAATTGAAGCTCCAAGCAGTTGGGAGCCATTTGAAATGAGTACTTGCACTCTCCATAGCTAACCCATCTATCCAGCCCCTCCACACCAAAATTGTCCCTCTGCAAATAAACACTATTTTGGCTTTTTTTCTCATAGGCTATTTGCTAGGTTTTTCATCTGTTTCTACTTTATTGAGCTACATATTTAATCTCTTAAACATAGGTATGCTGTGTCAATATTCATATTCCATAATATTAGTTATTTCTCATTTCTCTATATGTCTATCTTTTCATATCTTGCATTTGTATTTTCTGCATTTGATGCACACAAATGGGTTAGTTTATTACTTTTACTACTATTAAACTATGTCTCTTAATTCATATCATAGAAACATATGGACTTGGTCATACTGCATATTAACTGAGAGTCTTTGGTGAATATATATATGTGTGTGTGTGTGTGTGTGTGTGTGCGTGTATACATACTATACGTTGTATAATGTATGGTGGATATATGTGACTATAAGAAAACTATAAATCTTATGAGATTGTATGCTTACAAACATGCAAACTTGCACATATTTGAAGATAGATATTTAATCATTATTCATAGGTTGTCATTATACACAGATCATTATACACAGACTGTCAATATATAGAAGTGTGTTAACCTTCACTTTTATTTATTTTTGTTTTTAACATTATGGATGTCTTGTGAATATCTATGCCTGTATGAGAAAGGGAAGGCTAGATGCATATATACATACATATGTATTTTTCTGCCTCGGAAGCAGTGACACATAGAGTAATCTTGTGCTCAGCTCCAATCTCTCCAGTCAGAAAGGACTGCAGAATGTTCCTAGGAGCTGTTTGACATCTCCAGATGCCTTACTTTCTTCTAGTAGTTTCTCCTGTCAGTCTTTTAATGTGAGTCGTAGTGTGGAACCACTGGAATATATATATATATATATATATATATATATATATATATATATATATATATATATATATATTTACCATCCATAGAATGAAGCTTATTCCAATTTCATGTACCGACTACCATTAAAATATTGCTTCTGAGTTCTGCAGATTTAAATATCTTTTTCAAATTATAACTAGTTGTGTTTTGATTTGCATTAAATATTTGAATCATATCTTACCTGTATCAATAGAATGACCACCTTTGCTAATACTTCTATTTGGCTATTTTATGATGTTTTTAATAAAGATTACTCATATCATCCATAAGAATATATATATGTATATATATAATTTCTATTCTAATTAATATTTTACAATAGTTCCTGGAATTTTATTTTTCTGATTTACCAATTTTGACAGTTTTCCAGAATATATTAATGTGTTCACCCTGTATGTCCATACTGTATAAGTGTTGTAAATGCATCTCCATTTGTGAGTTTACATGACTGAGAATAAATTCATGGAGGCCAGTGGACTGTACTGAGTGTCCTGCTGTGTTATTCCTCCCTTTCTCCCTTGAGAAAGGGTCTCTCATTTATCATATATGTATATATATACATATATATTTAAGTATTTTTTCTAGCTAATGTAATAAAATGTTCCTGTGATACTTTCTGATACCTTTATTGATATTCATCAGGAAAATGATTTTGTATATACTTAATGTAAGATAGATATATGGCTTATTATTTTTACAAAAATATGAATATAAATGAAATCTGTCTAACACATAACACCTCTTTGAAAATCAAGTGGTCACATAAGTCTGACTTTTTTTTCATTTTTAAATATCTAATATCTTTAATTCCTTCATGTCTATCTCTTCATCTTCTCCTTCCTCTATTAGTATAGTTTTACAATTATTCTTGAGTATGTCCATTAGAAGTTCTCAAATTTCATTCTTATTTAAAGACTTTGTTGTTACTAATTTAAAAAACCTGTCCTAATTTAGCTCTTCAAATTGCATATATGAAAATATACACCTTAATAGTTTTGATTGTATTGTATTGTATTTTTCTATAAATAGATGTGCTTTACTATCTCTACAATATTATATAAAAATAATTAGTCTTTGTCAATGATGCATATACTTACATTTTAATAATATGCATTATCTTAAATGTATTAAAATAGCTATAACCATTATTTTATCTTACTTTTCATACTTATGTCATTCTTTGAAATTTTAAAGTAGTTTTTATTTATTATTAATGCTCTCATTATTCTCCAACATAGTATTTAATTTTATTTTAAATTCAGTCTTCTAACTTTATTCAAGGTTTAAAGATTAGTATTGTCTCAGTGAGTAGATACGATTGCCTTCAAACCTGACAACCTGAGCTGGCGCCCTGAAACCCACATGCCTGAAGGAGAGACCTAACCTTCGTGATTTGTTCACTGTCTTCCATATGCATACCATGGCAGAGGAACCCCACTAATCCACATAAAATACATTCACAATATAATAAACATCAATGGCGTGGTTATTTATACTGCCCATAATGCCAGCATTAATCCTAGTATACCATATTTTAGAGCTGGAGAGATGACTGCATATTTAGCAAGGATGAGTGAGTGTCTGTATTCAAATTCCAGCACACATGGAAACATCTGGATTTGTAAGGACAAGCTTGGTACTCTAGTGTTGTAGAAGGAGTATACATAGGGGATGCTGGGGAAACTGGTCACCAATCAATCTCTAGATTCACTGAGAGATCCTGTGTCTTAGGAGTAAGTAAAGAATGACAAAGCAGGACAGTATCCACTACTGGCCTCCATGAGTTTATACCTAGTCACGAGCACTCACAAACACAGATGCATGTCAAAACACACACACACACACACACACACACACACACACACACACACACACACACACACCAAGTATATGAGGCAGTGTCAATGTGTCAATAGCATATTTAGAAAAATATTTTAAAATTGATAAATTATAAAAATAACATTACAGAAAAATATTAAAATGTTATACCCATCATGTGCTTTAGAATATGATGAACCATTATCAATTTCTTCATATTAGTAGAAAAAGTTATAATGTGATTTTCAATATTGTTTCCTCATTTTCTAACCTATATTGGGTAATACACACTATACTGGTTTGTTTGAAGATATTTTATTCTCTCTCTGTCTCTCTGTATCTATCTCTCTGTCTGTCTCTCTGTCTGTCTCTGTCTCTCTCTGTCTGTCTCTCTCTGTCTCTCTGTCTCTGTCTGTCTCTCTCTCTCTGTCTGTCTCTCTGTCTGTCTCTCTGTCTCTCTCTCTCTCTCGTTGTGTGTGTGTGTGTGTCTCTCTCTCATTCTCTGTGTGTATGAATGCATGTTTCTGTTTCTGTTTGTACAATGATTTCCTCTGTTGTCTGGTATGGGCAATCTCATTAAAAGAGCTAGTTGTAATACACTGTGGAAACCTGGAGCCTTGCATACGGACTTCGCTCTAAGAACTCTAGCCATTCTTGAGAGATGCCAAACATGAACCTCCCAGGTTATATCCATCCCAGTCCAAAAGCTCACAGAGTCTTGACTGGCCCATTGGATTGTGTCACCAGAATGGTTAGAAGATAAATCTATATTGTTTAAGTGACTTGATCTTTATACAATGCCAGGAAAATCTTCAAACTAACATATATTATGAAGTACCTTCTCAATCACTATTGTAATCAATATAGAAAAATAATCCAGTCAGAGTTACATAAACAGATTAAATTATTTCTCAAATTTCTAGCTAATCTCATATTAGGCTCCTAATCAATCCACTAAAAGAATGCCTAAACTCAAACTGCTTGCCACACTTTATCTGTATTTCATGGCAATAACTATCTATGAAACATTAGATGCTACTTTCCTAATAGTTTCTTAAGGCTTCTTCCTATTTTTAAGTCTGTGATTTTGTGATTTTTAAAACTGTAATTATAAAAATAATTTTATTTTGCTAACCTATTTTGAAGGATCAATACAACAATGAATAAAAAGATTGAAAAGACCTAGAAATAAAAATCTCATTATCTTTGGGTGTTTGAAGCTTGACCTAAGAGATCATTGAATAATTCTAGACTCTGAATAGGAAATAGATTTGATTGTAGCATGTAAAGAGCTAGTGATATATTGTGCTATAAACTTAGGCCATAAGAATAAATTCTATTTGATAAAACATTTTTTAGAAATGTTTTATTAAAAACACAAAGATTTTGTAAGTGAACCCAAAGTGGAATTGCTACCCTATAATAGTCAATTGCTCTATCAAACTCTTATGAAATCACCATGGATCAATCAATCACATACTTAAGGAATGAGATGTATGCAACTGTACATTCCTACACATGTATGATATGAATGAGTGTTCCTCTTACCAGTGGCTTGGTCATAAAAGAATTATTCATATATATTATTTAGATGCATATTTTAAGGAAATAACTAATTTTTTATAAGCATATAGACTGAGACATTTCTAGTTTATGCCCATTTTTCCTTCTCTGTGCTGGGATTTTTTTTCTCTGACTTGAATTTATGTAGGTTATGTGAATATCTCATATCTTTGTGGTTTGATATAGACATCAACTTTGTTGTGTGTAGAAGATGTAGTTTTCTTGAAGACAGCCACCATCTCTGGCTTTTAAAATCTTTTTGCCTCATCTTCATGGACCCCTAGGAAAGCTTTGAGAAAACACATCCCATTTAGGGCTGGGTGATCAAGGTTTCTATGTGCTTATTGTCAAGGTTTGAGTTTCTATGTGAATTCACAGCAGCTGCAAGAAAAAACTTCTCTGATAAGGATTGAGTCATACACTGATCCCTGTCTTTTTGTTTGCTTGATTGATTTCTGTTTAATTTTTTAGTTTTTCATTTTAAAATTCATTTCTGTTTGGTACTTAGTGATTCTATTTCTTTGACAGATTCTGTTTTGTTCTGTATTGTTTTTAAATCACTCATCTGTGTCCACAGCCTTCATTGGAGCATTTATCTTTATCCTCTTTAAGTTCCATGAACATATTCAAAATTGTTATTTTCAAATATTTATCTCACGCTTCAGAAAAATTAGTGAAATTGTTTTTTTGTGGGGAAAATTGTAAAAGGATAACTGGCTTTCAGGAACCATATTCTCCTGTTTGTTCACGTTTTCAATGGAGTTTAGGCATTTTCAGTTAGGATGTTTGTGATGTGTCTTGGTGTGCTTCTCTACTCTCAGCTCTGTTGGGTGAGTGTTCAGTTCATTGGTTGCTCTTTTTTCCAATCTGTCAGTTTCTTGACCAAAAGAATGATGCCTGGTTTTCAGTCATGGGACTAGTGTGGGTTTTAGGATTCAGAACCTCACTGGTCCCAGCTTTTAACTTCTCAGTGGAACTATGGGTATAGACTCAAAGAAGTCCCTCGCTGGTGCAGTATGCAGTGTTAGTGATAGGCCAGCAGGCACAAGAAGAGAAATGGCATTGCAGGGCACCTAAGCACGACAAAGAGAACAGTTCCGCAAAGAGGTAGAATAGGCAGAAACCTAGATGTCCTGGGTCTTGCCACAGATGACAGTGAGTTCAAAGGTGATGGACAGTAGCTAGGAAGAGGGCCTAATGAGTTTAGCTACAGTGAGACTATGGGTGCCCTGGAGAGAACTGAGTCAAGGAGGGGAGTAGAGCGTTGGTACCTCCCTAGGTCTCAGCCAAGTGGAGTAGCTTTGGGATACCTGAAGAAAGACCAGTTCTGCACTTCGGGGAGTCTCTACTATTGATCTGTTCAAATACCTTGCTTTACTGGTGTACAGAAGAGAAAGTCTTATCTTCTAAAACAAGGATGTAAGGTCTACATCGGGGTTGTGTTGGTGGCAAAGAAAGAGTTGCCTTCCCCGGGAGGAGATTGTTAGTTCACATGAAGTAGGTATTCACTTCCCAAGATTAATGAATTAACAAAGTATAAGACCTGAAATAATAAGGGAGTAGGAAAGACGACCCTAAAATGAACAAGGAAAGAGACACATCTGAAGTTTGGATTCACAGTTTATATAAAATTCTTCAAAATGCTAGAGGGTATCTATATGTACAAGGTTTTTAAAAAATGTATTATAATTTATTCACATTACATTCTAATTGTTATCCCCTCACTCTTATCCTCAAGTTTCCTCCCAGACCTTAGATGGAGGCTCCTCCCCTGCTTTTTCATCACAGTCTATCAGGTCCCATCAGGGTAGCCAGTATTCCCTTCCTCCGTGAGAGCTCAAGGCCACCCAGGCAAGCAGAAGCAATCAAATCGCAGGCATCAGAGTTCATGTCAGAGGCAGTCCCTTCTCTCCCCACTCCCCACACACACATGGAACATGAGCTGTCCATCAGCTACATCTGAACAGGGATTCAGTTACTCTGCATGCTTTGTCCTTGGCTGGTGCATCAGTTTGTGTAGTCCCCCTCCGTCCAGATCCGCTGTCCCTGGTGGTCTCCCCATGGAGCGCCTGACCCCTCTTAGTCCTTCCATCCTGCCTGCAGCCTATTCTTCCACACAACTCTCAGCTCTCCTCCCAAGGCCCTAATGCAAGTCCCAGTATCAGTCTAGACCCTCGCTAGGTGGTGTTTCTCAGAAGACTTGTTTGTTGGGCTAATTTTTGCCTAAATCAGTTTTATATCCAGAAAGTAGTGTCAGCATCCTATACCTATTCTTGTCACTTCACATCTGAGACTATGAGGCTCACATCAGCAGAGGCTGGCTTGGAACAAATTGTTATATTATTTCTATGATTTCTGAGTTTGATTGACAATGACAAGTTTGTAAGATAGATATATGGCATAGTAAGATATTGTTCGGCACTCTTAAAATTCAAGGAGGATCATAAATCCCAGACTAGCCTGATACACGGTGAAGCACTGTCTGGGGTAGATTTTATTTACATTTCTCGTTGCTTTGACCAAACATTTGAATGGAAGCACTGAAAGAAGGAAAGCTTGGTTTTGGCATGCAGTATCAGGGCTACAGTCTACAAAGCAAGAACGACGTAGCTTCTGAAACCAGAGCATAAGCAGCAAGGAAGTACAGCAAAGCCACAGAGCCTCAAGGCCTTCGCTGAAACCTACTTCCTTCAGCAGCTTCACCTAGTGGTTCCTCTGTGGTGCACACAATGCCATCATCAGAGAAGTCCAAGGGTTTAAAAACAGGAGCTAATGGGGATATTTCATGTTCACCTGTAATGTTTTTGACCCTGCCTTTGAGTCTAACTTCTATTTTATAATGCAAAATGGCAGAGTACATACACCTAGTCTTCCCTAAACTGCTTCTGTCCAGCTTTTTGTTACAACAAAGAAAAAAGTGATTAAGGCACATGTCACAGGCTTTCCTATTTTATAGGTATGCAAAAGAGGATACTTTCAAAAGGGCAGACAAAGTAACAAATACAGTGATTGCATTGACTTTTTTCATCACTGAAGTGATGAGTAATTCAGTCTCAGGAATTTACAGGGAATTCAACAGATAAGAACGTTTGCATTAGAGGTCATATTATCATCTTGAACAAATAGTTGTTTATAAAATATCTACCAGAAAGGAAAACAGATTGGAGGGCACAGTTATTTGAGTAAAGGAACAGTATCCTCAGACACCAAGAAGAGGTTTTTAATGGCCCTGAACCGTTGCAGACAGAACCAACAGTAAACACCAGAAGGAGCAATGTGAAACACTGGCATTTGTATAAGGGGCTCTCCGAAGGAGTCCAGCAGACTATTGACAAGAGTTCGTCAAAGTTTATACTACAGGTTAATTTTTGACTCATAGAGTCCAATTCCCTATGCCCTGTTTCTACAATGTACTCTGCGTCTCAATTTAGCTGTTACTTCCTTGGAGGTTTCAAAGAGCACTTGTAGTCACATCCCTATCTCACTTTATTTTTCTCCTCCTCCTCCTTTTTCTCATCTTCCTTATCCTCTCCCATTTCTTTAACAGTGTTATAATCCTCAAAGGAAAAAAAATATTGCTTCATTAAGCCTCAAAAATCCATGAAGCCAATTAAAACCAAAGGTGCTACACTGAGTTAACAAAATTTGTAGCTTGTTACAATTTTCAATTTTTCTCCCTCCACGTTGGAAGAGATATATAAATATGTGCTAGATAATCTTGAGAACAATTTTGATTAAAATAGAGTTAACAAACAATATTTATTTTAAAAGGAGCATTCAATTTGAATATTATTTATTTGAAGGACAATGATAAACTAACAATCTTCTATTATATGCATAATATTATTTAAAGAGGTTTACTTTTCTATGCTCATACAACAAAGTACTACTGAGTGGCTTAAAATAAAATCTGTGAGTTAAGTGGAAGTCATGTATTTCTAAATTCCAGCTACTTATATCTGATAGTCAGATTACTCACAGACTAGAAAGGACAGAGTTTAATGGTTGGACATATAAGTATAAGAAATGAATATTTACTATTCTCCCATGAAACCTACAAGTAGAACATTATGATAGGCGGATTTGGGCCCAGGGGTCCCGCTCAAACTAAGGCACCAGCCAAGAACAATAAAGGTGGTAAACTTTAAACCCCTACCCAGATCTAGCCAATGGTCAGAACATTCTCCACAGTTGAGTGGAGAGTGGGATATGACTTTCACATGTACTCTGGTGCCTCATATTTGACCATGTCCCCTGGAGGGGGAGACCTGGTGGCACTCAGAGGAAGGACAGCAGGTTACCAAGAAGAGACTTGATACCCTATGAGCATATACAGGGGGAGGTAATCCCCCTCAGGAACAGTCATAGGGGAGGGGAGTAAGGGGAAAATGGGAGGGAGGGAAGAATGGGAGGATACAAGGGATGGGATAACCATTGAGATGTAATAGGAATAAATTAATAAAAAGATTTTAAAAAGAAATGAATATTTATGCCAAATATAATACATTGTAAATATAACACAGATGACTATGTGTGTATATATGTACATATATTATTTATCACATAACTAATTGTAGAAAAAAAGGTCATAAATTTGAAAGGGATTTGCTGGGAAAAATGAAGTGTTGGATGGAGGAGTAGGAATTAAAAATGACATAAGCAGTACTCATATATATATATTAAAACCAGAAAAATAAATTTTAAAAATACTCAAATAAAATGGGAACAAAAAAAGAAGGAATAATAGAAATAAAGAAAGCCCTTTTGCATAAAGGTCCTTGATATAGCCATATAGTGAGTAGAATCTCTGCTCATCCAAGGTCTGAAACTCTGTAACCCGCTCCTTACATAAACTCTGTACCTATAAATTTGTTGGAATTTACTCACCATTTTGATGTGACATTTTACAACTGCCCTTCTAACAGAGAACTTATGTGTAAGATCTATCATAATTAAGCATAGAAAGCACACACACACACACACACACACACACACACACACACACACACACATCTCTTCACAGAAGGGGACGTTTCACATATTTCAAATATAATTTTACTATTTTTTTAATTAATTTATTCTTGTTACATCTCAATGTTTATCCCATCCCTTGTATCCTCCCATTCCTCCCCCCCCCCCATTTTCCCATTATTCCCCTCCCCTATGACTGTTCCTGAGGGGGATTACCTCCCCCTGTATATTCTCATAGGGTATCAAGTCTCTTCTTGGCTACCTGCTGTCCTTCCTCTGAGTGCCACCAGGTCTCCCCCTCCAGGGAACATGGTCAAATGTGAGGCACCAGAGTACGTGAGAAAGTCATATCACACTCTCCACTCAACTGTGGAGAATATTCTGACCATTGGCTAGATCTGGGAAGGGGTTTAAAGTTTACCTCCTGTATTGTCCTTGGCTGGTGCCTTAGTTTGAGCGGGACCCCTGGGCCCAAATCTGCCTATCATATTGTTCTACTTGTAGATTTCTAGGACCCTCTGTATCCTTTTATTTTGCTGTTCTCCCATGCGTCTCTCATTTAGAGTCCCAATAGGATGCCTTCCCCTCTGTCCCAGTTTCCTGGTAAGTGAAGGCTTTCGTGGGACATGCCCCTTGGGCTAGTATGCAGATATAAGTGAGTATATACCATTTGATTCTTTCTGCTTCTGGGTTAACTCACTCATTATGATCATTTCTAGCTCAATCCATTTATCCACAAATTTCGGGAATTCCAATTTTACTATTATGGTTTGGGTCTAAAATCATCAAAAAGCATGTGTTTCGAGGCTGGCATCCAGGCTGCATCACTCATGGATGAGGGTGCGTTAGGATATGTGGTTGTATTAGAAGGCACAGGGCATCTGGTCTACCCTGTAAAGCAAATTGTGACCCTGCAGCTTTACTTTTTATCCTTCTCTTCCACCTGCCTTGAAGTAAACAATTTGTCTTCTATAGCCTGTTGGTCTTTATGCTGAGGCTATAACGTAGAAAGATGCGAAGTTATATATTGAAATCTGTGAAACCCTTCTCCCAAACAATTGTAGTCTCTTTTGAGTTAAGGAACTTGTGTATTTTGTTATCCTGACAGTAAGTTGACCCACAAGCTTTAAAGTTTTAAACCGCAGATGCCATGTGATAAGGACCTGAAAATATTCTGTGTAACCCATTTCCAACCAGTAGCTACTAAAACAAAGACCTCTGACCTAAAGGAAATGGATCGCACCAGCTCCCTGAAGAGTTAAGAAATGGGTTGTGCTCGAGATTTAACTTCTAAATGAGGGGCTTCTGTTGACATGTGATTCTGCTCTGTTAAGACCCCAAACAGAAGATCTAGACTAAATGTTTTGAACTCCTGGGTGCAGACGCAATTAGTTAATAAATCCGTTACTTCAAATGTATGATAACAAATGCTTGTTTTGATAGTTTGAACATGGCTTGCACACTAATATTCATCCTGAAATTTAATCTCCTTTATGAGTTATTAAGAAGTAAATCCGTGTGGGACATTTTTAAAGCAATTAGGGATCTGACTTAATTAATTTTATTGATGGCTTAATGGAATAATGAGATTAATAATTTATCTTGAGAAGGCTCTGTCATAAACGTGTGGGGGTGGAGGTGAGATACACTTCCTGCCTCTTGCCTCTGATTCCTTGTCCTTCCCTGTGACTGTTCCTGTAAGAAAGATATCAGTAAATAGGTCCATCAACATTTTCCAGAACAATGAACGGAACAAAATGAACTTCTTTTCTTTCAAACATTGGTTATTGGATCAAGGACAGCAGCAGAAGAAAAACAAAACTAAACAAATCAAAACATCAAACCACTCTACAAAGGAAGCGCAATCAGAATATGACAAATAGTCTTTAACTTGTAGATTTTTCAATATTATGGTTTATGACTTCACTAGCCTCAGAGTAAAAGTATATGTGGACACACAAATACTAACACTAGATTCTGACCTCTAAACTTGGTTACCTTATCAAGATGCTTTCAAGGGCCATACCCTTAAAACTACATCTGTTTAACAGCCATGAGGAGAAATTTCCAACTGACAGTGTTTGATTGGCAGCAGGCCAGTTTTCTCAGGTTGATGAAAAAAAGTTTTTGTATTTGCCAAATACTTCGAGACAACAGTTGATTTGTCAGACTCCTTGCTGTTGTTATAGATACTTAGAAATAATTAGAAAATTATACTGATAGAATAAAACAAGTAATAAAATAAGGAAGGGAAGAAGTTAAGAAAGAAAAGGAAATATATAATGGGATCCTATAGTTGTGAGTCATATCCTTGTTGCTAACAAACAACTGAAGCCACAGGAGGAAAAGAACCTATATATAATCTGAAGCCCCTATCTGTTGTTCTGTTGTTTTTTCACACAAAAGTATTTTCACTTATAAAGCTCTTAGACACACCTATTGTGAGTTTGTCTGTATAATAGGGACTAAAAGTTTTAATAATGTATGGCTTTCTCAAGGCATCACTTTCTAAATTTAACAGTTTATTTCATTTAAAAAAACTGTTATTCCAAAATGATGTGTGCCTCTTTCTCAAAAGGAAATGCCTATGAGCAGCAGCAGCAACAGCAGCAGCAGCAGCAGCAGCACTAATAAAAATCATGATGAAAGTTCCCTTCCTGTAAGTCTACTATCATGAAATACCGCTATTTCCCCATATGTACACATGCCGATGAGCACAGGTATGTAGAAACCACAACTCATACTTCTCGCCCTTCATCTTTTTCACTGGTGTGCATTAATTTTATTACACAAGCACAATGATGTCACTTTTATTGTGTTTACATTAGCCTGTATCATCATCAGTATTACAACCATGCCAAGAATGTTTTCTATTCTATAGTGAGCAGGTAATGGTATTTGCATCAAAGCACTTTAGTCTTAGAATATACCTCTTGGAACCAGAAAGAAATATGGTGGGAATAAGTATTCTCCTTTCTGATGAAAAGACTCACTCGTTATGGAAGAAATTCATATGCTTAAATACCTATTGAAAACACTTTAATACCAAACATTCAGCCATCTTTCCATAGTGATGAGATGCTCAGAGATCATGGCTGCGATGTTAGAAACCTGATTTACTGGGAGTGCTTCATAGTGAAAAAAATGAGTCAAACAGGCATCTGTATTTCTTGTAAGTTACAGGCATACAGACTTGGAGAAAAATTAAGAAACTAAAAAGCTTCCAAACTATTAAAATTACAATAAAGTACTCTCTTAACATTATGAAGCACTGAGCCACTTAGTCTTTTTGGTTATCCACATTGCACAGTCACACTTACAGTTAGAAAACTACTATTTATATGGTTCTAATGCCTTAAAATTTCCTTGTACTATGTAATTCATATTGATTAATCAGTAAGAACAAAACATGAATAAGAACCCCTACATTTCTATCTTCAGATCCTACTATCTAGGAGAAGATGGCATGTTCATCTATTAGTTGACAATTTATCTCATATGTCTTGCTTTTTAAAACCATAGATCAAAGTTAGTAATTTATATTAAATGTTTATGAATTTGAGAAAACTAAAAGCAAATGAATGATATCTATATTTAGAAACATACTACCATAAAAGTACAGATAATAAATACAAATCTAAGAAAACCAAAAAACAGCAAAACAGGTGAAGAAAGAGACAGTGTTATATAAAAATAGAAAAGATGTGGAAATCCCTGCTCCATATATTCATAGTAATAGAAGGTCAATGATTGCTTTCTAAATGCAAGCGCCTTTGTGAAAAGACTTTGGTAATTCTCCATTTTTGGTGTTTCACATAATTTGTTTGTGCTTCCCATTAGTGGAACAAGATTTGGAAAAATAAAATACATTAATCCCCTTTGCATGTTAAGTCTTTTTGTTTTGTTTTGTTTTTATTTTTTTTGGTTTCTGAGACAGGTTCTCTCTGTGTAGCCTTGACTATCCTGGACTCGCTTTGTAGACCAGGCTGGCCTGGAACTCCCAGTGATCTGCCTGCTTCTGCCTCCCAGGTGCTGGGATTAAAGGTGTGTGCTGCTACCACCTGGCTAAATCTCTTTAGTGTTTGTTTACTTGTGTCATGAAGTAGAAACGATGGTGCTGCCTTTCCACAATAAATGAGCTGAATTTTTAAAGCTAATTTATGCATTTTCAGGAGATGTGCTTTATACAGAGAGTAAATTGTGAGTTTAATCACTTTCCAGAGTGGCCACTCTGTTGGGCCTCATGTGACATTTATTTCATTAAACTTCTCAGATTATCTAGGAACTCATAATCAATCCATATAATACAATTTGACTTGAAGAAAATGCAAGGAAGACACCAACTTAGATGGTCTTGGCATGGAACCTGGCCTGTGTAAAGTTACTTTACCTTGCCACCTTCTACTGAGTGTCCGTGGTGCTGGTGTTAAGAATAAGAGGAGATACAGTGCCTTATTTGTTCATAAAGTTATTCCTCCCTTATGTGACTTTAATAATACATCTTGAGTATGGAATAGTTTCTTTTATCCTTTGTTTCTAATTCTGAAGCTTCACAGAAAGATGGGCTCTGCTTCCCCATCAAGAAAAATTCTAAGTACTGCTTTTTTTTTTTTTTTTAAAGATTTGTTTATTATTTATACAGTATTCTGCCCACACGTGTGCCTGCCCACCACAAGAAGGCACCAGATCTCATTACAGGTGGTTGTGAGCCAGCATGTGGTTGCTGGGAATTGAACTTGGGACCTTCGGAAGAATAAACAGTGCTCGTAACCTCTGAGCCATCTCTCCAGCAAGTACTGCTTTTAAAATACTTTGACAAGGACATTTTCTACATCTTGATTCAATTACTCATGCACTCTATAATTTATTTATGAATAGACACTTAGCTATGTATCATAATGCTTTAAAATACTATAGTACATCTCTCTTTTGTTGTAAGTATACTCCAGCTTTGGTTATTTGTAGAGGAATCCTAATCCAGCACCATGACTGCTCTGGGAATGGATCACATCCAAAGACCTTCTAGGTCTCTGACATGCAGCTGGAATGCAGACATGCTTTGGATTACAATGTGGTCTAGCCAGAATACAGACAAACTCTCAGTGCTCACCTTTAATCTCACATAAATGAAGGTAAGGTTAGGAAGCATCCATGTTTGTAAGTGACATCCAATTGCGGGGCAGACACAGTGATAAATCAGAGAGAAGTTTGACAGAATGAATCAGAGGTAGAATAAACACAACTCTCACAAAATAGAGAAGAAAGGGGGACTACTGAAGGACAGAGCAGACAAGGGGGCAGAGAGTTGACTAAGAGTTGATTACAGGGATATTTTTATTCAGGTGTGGTACAGAAAGAACAACTAGACAAAGGTGAAGACAGAATAAGCCAGAGAATGAGAAAGAGACAAAAATTAAGACAAAATTAGTTTGAAGCCAGGCAGAACAATTCAGTCCAAGGCCAAGAGAAGCCAAGGGATTTTAGTTTTCATTAGTCAGCTTCAAGAGGAGTTTAAGCCACAACAGCTGAGTTGAACCTGACAGTAAAGGTTCAGAAAGAGATAGATAGGCTTAGGAATTGCTCTTATCTCATCCCCTCATCAGAGGAAATAAAAATACATTGACACATATTAGCTCTCTCAGTTGCTTCCCTTGGCATGCCCCTTTAATGGTGGTGGCAATGAATGAAGGCTCATGAACACTTCCTTGTTTTCTGGTAATACAAGATGCTCTGGGGACATGTGGGTAGAGTCTACGTGCTTTCTTTCCAAGGATGTTTCTTTTGATATGTAAATGAATTTCATAAGTTATGCATGCATTGTAACTTACTGTAGTATTTGAACTATATCTCTGATTCATATGGCATTTCTAAGTCAAAAAACAGACAGGCTTCTCTGCGATGCACTGTTATTCTGTGTAAAAAAGAATCTAAAATATATAAAATATAGCTTTAATTTTGATCCAGTATGCACTCACATTATTTCTGAAAATTTCTATGAGCAAAGAAAAGTATTCAATTTGAATTATTTAAGTTATATTACTCTGGGTCTGTGCTCCATTTCTATCTGTCAGAAATTTATAAACATCAAGACTTTAGCATTCCCCAGTATCAGTAAATACATTAATCCTTGATATCATAAAGAAAACCTCTGCTTTCAATATCCAAGTCCATTTTATGAGGTATATAAACCTATAAGTCCCCCAAGGCAGGGCAACAAAACAAAATGAGTAAAATGACATATTTACAGATTTTACCATCCATTTTGTGTATCACACTGTTAAATGTGACATTTCAATGCTACCACAGTTCACCCAGTTACAGTATAGACTCTGAGTTTTAATGTCTTTCTTTAATTTGTATCAAATTTATTAAATTTTATAAGATAATCTTAAAAAATATCAGTATGAAGTATAAATTAATTTTCTTTAAACTACTAAAGGGATGGCGATCAGGTATTGACCATGTCCAACCACAAAAGACACGTGGCTTATGGTCATGGGTGTCAGGATGCTACTATAAAGCGTATTTGGAACAAGAAATATGAATCAATCCTTTTTTTTTTCTTTTTTGGTTTTTTCGAGACAGGGTTTCTCTGTGTAGCCTTGGCCATCCTGGGCTCACTTTGTAGACCAGGCTGGCCTCGAACTCCCAGCGATCTGCCTGCCTCTGCCTCCCAAGTGCTGGGATTAAAGGCGTGCTGAATCAATTCTTTTGAAATGTCGTATAATATATTTTAAGCAGTGTTTGTAATATAATAAAACTTGTATTGGACATTATGACATAATCCTGAAACCCAAAAATGTGGGAGGCATAAGCAAAAGAAACAATAATTTTAAGGTCAGTTAACTAGTGAGTTACAGAATAGCCAGGATAGTAGTACAGTGAGATTCTATGTGGCTGGCTAAATAGAAGAATACACACGTAAACCTATTAAAAGGTTCCTTCTCACTTTGCGTTCTTACAACAAAATGCACATATCATTCAAATTAATGATGAAGAAGTGGAATCTAAAGTTTTTACATTATTTAGAATTTTTGTTTGTTTTCTTGTTTTTTTCTCACAGAGCTCAGCAACAGAACATTGGAAATTTTCTTTTTCTTTTTCTTTTTTTTTAGTTAATGGTTAATGGTCATCATCAGCCCTAAGGGTTTTGCTGTTTTCCTTACATTTCATTTGTAATTTAAACAACTTTCCATTTTTATCCTAGCAGCTATATTTCAAATCATGTGAAACTATTACTTTTAACAAATCCAATAAACACCTTATTTATAAATAAAATGATTGTGCTTTTATAACATTCTTTGCACAAGAATGCCATTATTAATATGCAGTCTTATTTTTAATCTTAACGCTCTAAAGCACAACTTTATTTCTGAACTTATCATAGTTAGTGCTTATTTCAACTAGATAATTCAACTGTCAGTGCACTATTTAGAAATATGAAGCCATTAAAAAGTGGCTTCAATCAAATATTATGTATCGATTATTATATTGGTTAATCATTTGTAGAAACTTCAAATATTCAATTTAAGACATCAACAGCATCACTAATCAGATAAAAACCCTTTCAGATAACATAAAGAATATAAGATGAATAGATTTTTAAAATTAATAAACATATATTAGCTACTTAATCTTAATTGTTGCAGAGAAAAAATAAGAAAAATATGGCAGGTAAATAGGTTATTGAAATAAGAATTTATCTTTTACTGTAGTTGCTTAATTAAATTGGCTGCTTTTATATAGTACATAAACTCTATGTGACTCTTCCTTTCTCTGTGTATATTATCTTGTTAACAAAATATACTTCTGTCCTTCAACTGAAATATTTTTAAAAATTCTTACTCATGCATAGTAGCACAAACCTGTACAATGCTGTACTCCAGCACTGGGAGGCTGAGGCCAGGAGATAGTGTGCCTAAGGCCATCCTATGCTACACACAGAATGTGAGGCCAGGTGGATGGACCCCATAATGCCACTCTGCTTCAAGCCACAAAAGTAATCCTGGTTTATGTAAACTGCCTCTCAGTAACTGGGTAGTCTCCAAGAAATCATTTGCTTACCAATAGCTTCCCTGGGAGTAGTAACAGTTCCTCTTCATGGACCCTTGCAGGGTATCCATCTAACCCTAATATATAAATCTACAAGCTTGCTTTTAATTGTTACATTCTCCTGGTTTTCAGCATCTTGACAGTTAAGGTAAACAAACAAACAAACAAACAAACAAAACAAAACAAAACTCTGTCTGTTACGTGTTTGGAAGGATGTCTTCAATGCTCCCTTTTTCCTATGGAGAGTACCTGTCATCTCTGTCTTCTCTGTGGCAGGAGTTTGCCTGGGAGTTACAGATTCATAGCTTAATTTCACTCTGTTGTGCCTAACTTCAATTTCTAGTTTATTTATCTTAGCTTGGTGTCGGTCATGTCCATTTGAGTGGGGTCCCAGATCTGGGTATCACTCAGGTTTCTCTATAATCTCTACCATAGTGACCTCTTTACCAACTCAGAATATCAGTATTTCTAATACCTCTATAACTTGGACATCTTTCAATCCATTGTAATGACATCTCTTTCTGGTGAAAAGTGTATTTTAATATGAGTGCTTAAATACAATTTTTCACATTTAGCATCACTTTAAATTATACTTAAAGAAATGCATTGAATTTCTCTGGATGCCACCTCTCCCTCCACCAGTTTGTTTCCTACGTAGGCATAAATGCCATAGATAACATGGATGAGGCCAGGCATAGAATATATATAAAATATATATATATATATGTTTTAAACACTAAAAATTATGATTGCTTTTCTACAGAATTAAGAATAATAAATCAACTCCCATCATTTTCTACTATATAATTAGCAAGAAAATATGCTTATTATTTAACTTTACAACAGTTTGAATTTTTAAACCCAGGAATTAAGTAAATTTTCAAAAGCAGAGATAATTCGCCATATTTCACATGCTCATACATATTGAACCAACATTGTACAATAATTTTATTAAAACTAGAACCATTAAAATTACCTGTTTCAAAATGAAATTCCAGATTAGATTATCATTAGTGGGTAGAAATACTACATGTTACATTGCAAAATTCACAAATGTCTCAAGATAAATTTTAAGAAAATTATTTATAGTGCTATTAAAAAATCCATCTCTAAGGCCAAAATTCTTGTACTTAAATGAAATATTTATCACAGAAAAATTTTAACAGCATACCCACAACAAAAAAACTCTTCTTTTTACCTTTTTCAGGGAACTCAAGTAAAAGAATCTTTCTTTAATTCCTCTTCCATCTTTTCCTTATCAGTATTTTTGGCATTCATGTATTTTCTTCTTGCAGAGTCACATTTTGGAAAGAACTTTCTAATATCTGTCTCTAATTTTTATGAAGGCAGAGTTCCTCCTGAAAGTGATAGACTATTTTTCCCAACATTTTTTTATACATTTTCTTCTGTCAAGGATGCAGTGCCTAAGCTTGGCTGGCAGGATTCCAATAGTCTCTCAGAGATCCTGACATTCACACTGATACATCAGCTTACTGGTGCTTTCCAAATATTCCAGCTAATTATATCCATTATATCATATCCAATTATATTCATATAATTCTCCACCCTCTAACATAAAACAGAGAAGTTCCCTGACCAAAATTTTTGTGGCTTTATTTTCTTTTAGTCATTGATCATGGTCCATAGTAGTTTATAATCCAAACAAATCACATATTTACCATGTTTCTACTTCCTTCTGATTTCTGAATGAAATTCGTGACTTCCTTACTCCACACATTTATTCTCTGAGCAAGTCATCCAGCGTAATGCTGAGAAGAAAGCAAGATTAAACACCTACTTACTTCGTGAAAAAAAAAAGTGAATAACACTCTTTATCTTTGGGGGTTACTTAAATTCTAGGCTTCGTTAGAATCAGAAGTAACTCTTAAAATATCCAAAGAAGCGGGGAAATGATTTCTGCCTTAACACTGACTCAAAATGAGGAGATAGTATGATAGCTGAGGAGCTAGGGAGGTTGAAGACCACTTTATAAATCACTGAGGCTCAAACTCAACCATTCATATTCATTTTATTTTTACTCTATGACCTTCAGGAGAAAATCACCCCACCCCTCCCCATGATGACTCAGCACAGAAGAAGTAACCAGCCAAGCAAGACTCTCATTTGCTATACACTTCATTTACCTGTGGTTTTAGCATGACAATGTTGCCAGCACAAAATGGTGGTTCTATTGTCAAAATAATCAAGATCTCCTATCTCTACTTCTGTCATCCTTCCTAATTTTCTTGGTTCCTTTTATATTTTCCCTTTAGTAAAGAATGAAGTGTTTTAAAGTGTAGTACAGAATGAAGTGCATATTATCTGAATTCCTTGCTGACTTTCAACTTGGCAAATTTATCTAACTTTGGAAGTGAATGAGAATCTTCGGTTGTCCATGCTCAGCTTTCCATCACAGCACTCCTATCTGACTGGTTCCAATTGCTTAAAGAACTCAGGCAAGTACCACTCAGTTTCCTGAGAAAGCTATACCAGTGCGTATGAGAGTCAAGAATACACGGTTGCTTTGTGCTGTTGTATTTTAAGTATTTTGATTATACAGTAAACATAGACATGAAACTTAGGAATTTATGTCACAGAAAAGAACTAAAACAGGGATTTCAAGCAGAAGAGGTGAACTGTGAACTGTTTCCGCTCAAACTTCAATATCATGACTCACTTAGGCAAAACAATGCATAGAAAGAAAACAAAACAAAACAAAAAACAAAGCAAAAACAAAACAAAACAAAACAAAAACCCTAAGCACAAACAAATGTGCTTTAGATGGTCTGAATTTAAACAACCAATTATCTTAATGTAAATAAATGCAAGAATTTTTAAAAATTATCTTCAGCTAAACAGTTTTGGCTTTGTATGTGAATGTATGTGAATGTCTAATAAATGAACTGAACTATGTTGAAATGAAAAATTTATTTTATTTTTCTGTAAAAGTTCTCATAATTTGTCATGGAAGAACAGAATATACACCAACTGATGACCTTGGTGGTAAAAACTTCATATAGTCGAGCCTTGCCTTTAAGACCTGCTTGATGACCATTAAGGTGAGAACATCACTATTGTGGGGGCAGGGGGGTGGTTAATAGAAAAGTTGTCATGCTCTATTGGATGGCAGAAGCTCTTTGCACAATTCAACAGAACTAATTCTTCTAAGACGATTATCAAAGGAATAAGAAATAGAACACAGGTGTTTGTGGGGGAGATATATTGGAGTAGAAGTCCAGGGAAGTTGAAAGGAAGAAGTTTTGAACGAATATGACCAAGATAAACTCTTTACATGTATAATTTTTTCAAAGAGTAAAAGGAAAAATAAAATTTTGTATTATGAGACCAAGTAAGAAGAAAAAGTTTAAACCTTGAAAAGAAAGTTATAGGAATATAAAGTTTTAGCGTGTTTTTTTACTAAGTTATGTTTTGTTATATTTCTTTAAAAGCCTAATGAGTTGTTTTGTTTTCTTTGTTCCTTTAATTTGTATAATCATGTGCAATATATATATATATATATACAAAAGGAAGAAAATACCAATGTATAAATTTGATAAAAGAAAGTGGATAATTTGACTTCCAAATAGACAAAAGTACCTAAATTTTAATGCATAAACATTAAATCATGATTTTGTTTTTTCTGGTACATATAGATAGATAGATAGATAGATAGATAGATAGATAGATAGATGATAGATAGATACATAGATACATTGATAGATAATGTGAACTTTTACTGTTAAATACGGTAGTTTACAATAAATTTACTACTTGCATGATATTTCAACTTATGAATGTACTCACTTGTAACTGGATATTAGCCATTATATTGGGATAAACATACTACAATTCATAGACCCCAAAAAACTAAGTAAGAAAGAAGGCCCAGGTGAGGGCCTTTTGAATCTCACTCTGATGGGGAAATAGAACAGACAGCGAAAGTGGATGAAAACAGAGAAATGGATAGGAGAGAGTCTAGAGAAAGAAACAAGTTGGGAGGATCAGATGTGAGAAAAGTGGGGAGGGGAGATAAGAGAGCTTGGAGAAAAAAGGAAAACTGAGGTTGGGGCAGCTCTGAGACAAGCTGGAGACCCACAACAGGGTCAGCTCTGGGAAAGGTACGGGGATGACGTGAACTGAGCCTCCTAGCAACGAAGGAACATGGAGAGTAGGAAAACCACCTTCCAGCCAGGCAGGGCTTATAGTGGTGAGATGGGAACACAAATCTGCCTACAAAACCTTAGACGCCAAATTTACTCTGATTACAAGATGTGCAAAGATAAGGATAGAGCAGGGATTGAGAAAATTTCACACCAATGCCTAGCCCAACCTGAGACCCACCCCACGGGAGAAAGCCAAGCACTTGACACCATTAATGATACTCTGCTGTATTTACAGACAGGAGCCTAACTTCACCTTTCTCTGAGAGGCGCTACCCAGCAGATGATCGAATCAGATGCTGAAACTCACTGCCAAGCATTAGGTAGAGCTAGGAGATTCCTGTGGAGGAGTGAGCTTGCGGGACTGGGCGGGGATAGAAGGACCCTGATGGTACGAGAACAGGACACCACCAACAGAATCAACTAACATAGGCCCATGAGGGCTTATAGAGACTGAAGGACCGACCAAGCAGCACCTAGGCTCCCTACATCTATGTAACTGATGGGCAGTTTGATCTTCATGTAGGTCACCTAGTAAGTTGAGCAGGTGCTGCCTATGACATGGACTCTATTGCCTGCTTTTTGATCACTTTTCCTTAATGGGGCTGGCTTGTCTGGCCTCAATGGATGAGAATGAGCTCAGTCCTGCCACAGCTTGATGTGCTGAGGTAGGTTGTTGGTGCGGTGCGGAGCTCCCCATTTTTGAGGAGAAGGCGAGGGGGAAAAGGAGGAAGACAGTGGGAGGGTGGTATTCGGAGGAGAGAAGGGAGGGGTCTATGATCAGGAAGTAAAGTGAATATATAAGTTAAAAGTAAAATGTAAAATTTTGTATAGAGCGTATTTTAGAATAGAGTAAATTCAAGTTTTTAACTTTCACTTCTCAAAAATAGCCCTAAGCAAAAAATTAATTTATCTTGTATTATAACTTTACAAAAATAAAGGTTAAAAAGTACCCAGGTATTGTGGACCATATCACAAGATTTAGCTATGGAGCTTTCGTTGTCCTAGAACTCTTCCGGTAAAACAACAGGCTGGCCTCAACTTTAGAGATGACCCTGCCTTTGTCTCCTGAATGGACTGCCAATATTAAGGGCATGCTCCACTACACCCAGCTCATCATAAGTCCCAGAGCTTGAGAGACAGAGGTAGGGGCATTTCCTTGAGTTTGAGGCTAGCCTTATGTATATAGCAACTCTCAGGCCAGTCAGCAGTCAGGATTACACAATGTGAGCATGTCTCAAAAACAAAATAATACCTGTCATTGTGTAACTGGTTATCATCTATTCCCTTTCTCTAAGAATATAAAGGATACACTTGTTAGTTTAAAATTAAATTTGCATTCCTCTTGGGTGTTTCTGCTTCTTTTTTCTAGCCAATAGTCAGGACATTCTCCACAGTTGAGTGGAGAGTGTGATATGACTCTCTCATGTACTCTGGTGCCTCACATTTGACCATGTCCCCTGGAGGGGGAGACCTGGTGGCACTCAGAGGAAGGACAGCAGGTTACCAAGAAGAGACTTGATACCCTATGAGCATATACAGAGGGAGGTAATCACCCTCAGGAACAGTCATAGGGGAGGGGAATAAGGGGAAAATGGGAGGGAGGGAAGAATGGGAGGATACAAGGGATGGGATAAACATTGAGATGTAACAAGAATAAATTAATAAAAAAAATAAAGTCAAAAAAATTAAATTTGCTAGGCTCCTGTCTGTAAGCATGGCAGAGTAATAGTAACAGTATCAGGGATGCATCTCTCCCATGTAATGGGCCTCGAGTAGGGCCAGTATTGGTTGGTCATTTCCTTAATCATTGTTCTATCTTTGTCTCTACACATCTTGTAGGTAGGATAAAAGATTTTTGGGGGGTGGATTGGTGTCTTTATCTTTCCACTGGAAGTCATGTCTGGCTACAGGAAGTGGCCACTTCAGGCTTCATATCCTGCTCTGCTCAGAGCCTCAGCTAGGGTGACCCCCCCATAGACTTCATGGGGCCTCCCCTATCCCAGGTCTCTGGGACATCCCAAAGAGGTCCTCCCACTTCCATTCTCTCACACGGCCCTCTCTCCCAGCTCTCCTAATTGCCGCCCTTGTTCCTCTCCTTATCCTCTCTCTTACCAAGTTCCCTCTCTCCATCCGTTTCCAATGCCTATTTTATTTCCCTTTCTGAGTGCGATTCAAGCATCCTCCCTTGAGTCCTCCTTGTAACATAGCTTCTTTGCATCTGTGGATTGTAGCATGGCTAATATCCACTTATAAGTGAGTACATGTCTTTGGGGGTTTATGTTACCTTACTTAGGATGATTTTTTTCTGATTCCATCCATTTTCCTGCAAATTTGAAAATGTCCTTGTTTTTAATAGCTACTAGGAACACAGTTGAACAAGTGTCCTTATAGTGTGGTGGAGCAAAATTTGTGTATATGCTGAGAAGTGGTATAGCTGGGTCTTGAGGTAGAATTAGTCCCAATTTTCTAGAAAAACCACCGGATTGAATCCCAAAGTCATTGTACATGTTTGCACTACCACCAGCAATAGAGGAGTGTTCCCAGATGACTAGCAACATTGAACATTGCTTTAAATGTTTTTCAACCATTTGAGATTCACCTGTTGAGAATTCTGTTTACTTCTGTATCCCATATTTTAATTAGATTATTTGGTTTATTGGTATCTAATTTCTTGAGTTCTTTGTGTATTTTGGATAGTAGTTCTAGGTTAGATTTAGGGTTGGTGAAGTTCTTTTCCCATTCGGTTCCTCTGCAAATCTTCACCCAGTAGCTACTGAAAACAGATACAGAAACCCCCCCCCCATCCAAACATTAGACAGAACCTGGGGAGCCCTATTGAAAAGAATTGGGGAAATGACTGAGGGAGTCAGAGGGGTCAAGGGCTTCACAAGAAGACCTACATAGTCAACTAACTTGGGCCTAGGGGGGAGTTCACAGAGACTAAAACCCCAACCAAAGATCATGTATGAATTCTTCCTATGCCCCTGCACATATGTTAGAGATGTGCAGCTTAGGTCATGAATCACCCAACAACTGGAGTGGGGCCCTCTCTGACTCTGATGCCTCTGTTTGGATCGCATACCCCTAACCAAGCTGTCTTGTCTGGTCTCAGTGTGCTTGGAAGCACCTGGTTCTGCAGTGTCTTAATGTACCAGGGTGCGTTGATGCCGATGGGAACTTCCCCTTCTCTGAGAAGGAGAGGGGAGAATGGGGGAGAGGGGTATGTGAGGGCGGTCCTGGAAGGAGAGGAGGAGGATGTCATTAGGATGTAAGGTAAACAATATAAATTTTAAAAGCAAACCAAAAAACTAAAATATTTGCTACACTATGCATGTCATCAAATTTAATATTTTACTCATTTTACATGTAAGGATAGTTGATATTAAGCATACTCTAGCTGTTGAACAGCTATCACCTCTACTCATCTCCAAAATTTCTGCAGATAAATGCAGTTTGATCTAGCAAATATAATTAAAATACTTTACCAAACAACAATAAATTCTGGCAGTACGATGAACCTTTACACACCACTGATGGAAATGTAAATTATTCCAATCACTATGGAAACAAATCCTGAGATGCCCCCAAATAAACAAAAAAAAAATATATTAAAAAAAACTAAATCAAAAATCAAATTTGTTAACCTTCTTTTGTCGACTATGAGAAAATGTATTCTGTGGATGAAGACAAGAACTATAAAGGCGTATTCTGTCAGCCTCTTTCACTTAAAATAGAGAAGAAAGACGCTGTATTTATTCAGCTGAAATAAATGG